>NC_141225.1:9652500-9680000 GCF_054856515.1 Filicampus tigris | reverse complement strand
GCGCATTCAGACGCCACGACGCTTCGCGACTTCCGACGTCGGTTTGGTCTATCTCGGCCTTAAGACCTCCGAGATCCCAACCACTCAAGATCTGAACCACCACTGACTTCACCTCTCTCTGTCTTTTTGACATCTTTTTCATGTTACGTCGTCATCTTGCGGAGGTTGAAAAATGTAACAAGCCAAATTTGACAAAGTAACGACTAGAAAGTGCAGATACCCATTTTCAAGTGTATGGAGTAAAAGTCAGAAAAAAAAAATACTCGCAGTAAAATAAAAGTACCTGGAAAATCTACTTAGGTTACCAAGTATATTTTGTCCCACTGCTGCGGAACATCTACTTTTAGTACTTTGCCGTTGGCACACTTATTGCACCGAAGAAGCGAGCGAGTGAGTGCATGAGTCACCTGTGTTCTTTTGTTGGCTAAAGAAAACAGGAGACAGAATTATGCAAGGTTAATATTGTGGACCTGGGGGCCCCAGCAGCGCTGTTTACCCAAAACTTAATGTACTGAGGGATTTTTTTCCCCCCTCGGCATTCAAGTCTTGCTACGTTTTCTCATGGTTTAATCACAGAGTCATTGAGGGAAGGTGCTGCTGAGTCCCAGGGGCTAAACCCAGAGTCTACCATGGATGTTGGTACGTTCCCTCTCGACCTGTCGCAATCTGATGGGGTCCCTCACGTTCGTCACGTTCCAATCAAGGTCTACCCGTTGTTTCGTGTTCTGTCAAGGCTTTCGATGAGTGGACTGGAGATAGCGGGCATAAACAAAATTTCTTGTTTATGTTTCTTAATAAAGAAAATAGCACTCAACGATATTGTACTTATCAAACCATCGAGTATTAACATAATTCAACTGAACATGAAGAATTAAACAGTTTGTACCTTCTGATATAATGCTGCAATTTATTGTCCTGTGCTGTTCCTTCTGGTGTGCCCACCTTTGCAGTATACTACAGTCATGTAGACCCCAATGAAGAATAGTAGTTCTTCCGCTACTACTATAAGTGACTCCGTGAGATGCTGTAATTTTATTTTTTTCACAGAAGATAAAAGATATATGCCAGCAAGTACTGTCCTATTTTTTGTCTACGTGTGTTGCTTCTAAAACCACGACTATCGAGGCGAACCGTTAAAATGAGCATTTCAATGGCATTTATTGTATGTTAACATTAAGCTGGTGGGCTGTCAAGACTTTTGGCTGTTCTGAATTGAAGATGTAATTATCTCTGTTTTATAATTGGTTTGATAGTAAACTTCAACTGGGAGTGGCAATTGTAGCGTATTATTGTTGCGGATGTGTACAGTATACTACATCCGTGCTATATTTTGACTACGCCATTGGTTTTTCGGGTTAAAAAGAACCCTGCAACAGTAGCATAACACAAACAGGAAGCAAAATGTTCCCTACAGGATTCCTGGGAATAACACACCCCAAAGCATATCCACACACGCCATGATATCTTATCGGGAGGTTGCTGAGTAGAATGCCGAGAGGTCACCTGGCTGTAATGGAGCCCTTTGTGTGTGGAAATTGTCATTTCACAACAGCCGTACGAAACCAGCCAGGGTTGTTTTCCCTTCTTCTGCAGGGGGCTTCAGAATGGAGAGCGACAGAGTGAGCGAATGAGTGTCTCCAGTGTGCGGCATTGTCATTCAAATGTGTTGTTGCAGGACAAGGGGAATGGCAGACGAGCGCTAATGGGGAGCACGGAGAGAAGTGGAATAATTGGATGGGATGATGTGCGTCAGGACAGGACATAATGTGCACATGGACGGAATTGTGTGTGACGGCGTCGCGTGGGCGAGTGCGCGGGAGGTGGTGCTGGGATGAGGAGAGTGTGGGAATTGTCACAGATCGTGTAGTCGTGGTATTTAGTTGGAATACAGTAATACCACCTCGAAAAACCGGACATTGTATTCGTACAACATCATTTAGATATTTGACTTTCTTTCTGTTAAACACTTAACGTCAAATTTGACACACCATAGAGATAACGATGCCAAATTTGAATGGTTAAAAACAAACAAAAAACATGTTTTTCTTTGCTCTCAAATGTTGTGGACACGCATGCCCTGAAACCACGCCCCATTCAATCAAATACCATTACTTTGACAAGAAAAACATTTCTGTTAATTTGTCTAATATCTTACCTTATGCTTGACTTCCAATAATTAAATGTATGAGCCACAAGAATATAATCCCTTGCTTGGTCTGTCCCTTTTTTAAAACTTGTCGCCCCCCGTCCTCCGTCCCAAAAATGGGCGTCCGTCTGGGACGGAGGGACAACACCGTTCCGCCCCAGGGACTTACTGCCCAGCTCTGCAAATGAGTCGCTTTTAGTCTTGCCCATGCTTTCAGCAATTATCTTCTATTTTATTTTCAATTATCTATCTTTTTTTAGAAAGAAATGTCTACATTCACCTTACAAGGTCTTAACATAAGTCCTGTCTGTCCATTTACACACACACCATAAACATCTCGGTCCATTCACATAAACCCCAAAAAAATGTCTATTTTGCAGACAGACACAATGTTTGTTCATTTACTGACACATTTTGTCTCTCCCTTTCGTAGTCTGCTGGGGAAAAAAAAATCTAGATAGGATTGTTTTATTCTCAAATTGCATCACATATTGATTGGGACTTATTAAAAACACACACACACACACACACACACACAGCCTACGAGGATTGCGTGATGATCGATCCTGTCCGGTGTTATTACACTGTGAGTGCATGTTGGTGTTTACATTACACTGTGTGACCTCCATTCACAAGTCGCTGATGTGTCCAAATAAGATGATGTACAACATCAATGCCACTCGGCAAAAAGAAATGCTTGTAATACATCAAACTCCAGTCACACCAAGGCTGTACACATAACATCCAGTAAGTGCTAATGCATCTCTAAATCCATGTGATGCACCTGTCCACTTCTGTAAAACAACTTTTTCACATTTGGATTTGATGTTTCTTTGTTCAATGTTGATTTTTAAAATTAAAACAATTAAATAAGTCATAAATTAAAAAAGGGCGGCACGGTGGGCGACTGGTTAGCACGTCCGCCTCACAGTTCAGAGGTCGTGGGGTTTGCATGTTCTCCCCGTGTCTGCCTGCGTGGGTTTTTTCCGGGTACTCCGGTTTCCTCCCACTTTCCAAAAACATGCATGGTCAGTTGATAGGACACTCTAAATTGCCCCTAGGTGGGATTGTGAGTGCGGTTGTTTGTTTGTCTCTGTGTGCCCTGCGATTGGCTGGCAACCAATTCAGGGTGTCCCCTGCCTACTGCCTGAAGACTGTTGGGATAGGCTCCAGCACGCCCCGCGACCCTTGTGATGAGAAGCAGTATCGATAATGGATGGATGGATACATTTTTTAAAAAAAAAACATAATACAGTGGAACCTCCAAAGTTGAATACTGCAAATGTAGTTAAATTTAGTATACATTTCTTTCTGCAAAAAAACATGCCTAAAATGAAACAAAATATGCATTTTAAAGGATGAACTCCACAGGCCCTATTTTCGTTCCCAGCACAAGTCAAGAGCAAAGCGCAGTCCAACTGTGCGCATTAGTGCAGTTTTTTGTTCTTTTGGTATTTTCGTAGATGGGCTCAATTTGAAAAGGGGCGTTTGCAACATTGTGGGAGTGAACTCAGCCGACTTACTTCCTGGACAGTGAAAGCGGCTCCACTGATTCCTTTTAAATTCAGCGCAGGAGAGGTGTGCACACGTTCTTGGAATTTGTGGAAGTAGAACTAGACTTACTTGTGTCACTGCTGTGATGGCGGCATTTGGAGACTCTTCCACATCGATTGTTTGTATCCATGTGTGTGTGAATCCTCCACACCCTCCAATAGCTGTGCTGTGCCCCAGGGGTTTGTTTCTAAAAAATAAAATAAAGATGAAAATAATAATGGATTTCATGAATTTATTCAAACAAGGATTCAGAGGGATTGATTGTTGTCATATTTATGAATGAAATACAATGAAATCCACCACGCATAAGTGGAGCGCAGAATCTGTTTGCCTGCACTTCGATCAAATCCACCAAAAATCGCACTTCACCACCGCGCCACTTTAAGGACCTGCTTTTAGCTGGTTTAAAGTCTAGACTACTTTCTGTTACCAAATTGCCATGTGTGTCAAGGGCATTTAAAAACAGCTTCAGAAAAAAGGTCAGCCGTGATTGGTCATCACCTGAACCATGAGCCATGTGATGTCATTTTCAGCTGTGACAAAATGGCCGCCCCCCGAGATGGCTAAACTGGTGGATTAATTCTTATTCCACAAACGCAATATTTATCAGAATTTCTTGTTTCAACTAGTGGTCTTACATAGAACATATTCTTTAAAAAAATGTGTTTGGTTTGACTTCCTCTTTAAATCAGTGGCATAGTTTTATGAACAGTGCAAAAATGCTGCTCCACTTTTCTTTTCTTCAGAACAGCAATGGGAGACTTGACACAGGTAAGCACACTTCGATTATGCCATTGTAAAGGATAAACAATGATGTCATATGAGCAACCCACTCATACCTTTGTGATCGGACCAAAATAGTTTACAAAATAAAAAACGTTTTGCCTTGCAATTTTTTTTGGGGGGGGGGGGGGGGTGCACATTGCTCAAGCCAGAAACTCCACTCATTTCAGGTGACAAGTATTTAAGCCTTGTCAGACGTAATGATAGCGAAAATGACACAGTTGTCAGCCGCCTGTTTGTGATTCATGGTGGTTGCATCGATAAACATGCGATAAAAGTGAGTTCATGCAGCCATTGTTCTACATTTCCCAAAATAATCAGGTGTGAAGGAAGCAAACAGGACCTGTCGGCACTCTGCAACTTTCCATCTCTCTCTCACACACACACACACACCCACACCCACCCACACACGCTCACACACACACACACACACACACACGACCAAACACACACACCCACACCCACACACACACGCTCACACACACACACACACACACACGACCAAACACATACACCCAAGCATCTGCTCGGCCCTCCTTTATCCCCACCTTATTAAGATTCATATCCCCGAAAGGTGACTTCGTAGTCGGGCACGGTGACAAGCCGCCACCCCTCAGCAGCCAGCAGCCTGGAGGTATGTAGGCACTGTGACAGGTACCTACGTTCCCCTGGGACTCCCTTTCTTGGCTTTCTCTGTGTGAGTGTGCATGCGTGTGTGTGCGTGCGGGTGAGCATGTGTGTTTCTGTGTGTGCGCCCAGCGGGGCACAGACAAGCAAGATTATCAAGTCAAAGATCACCCCTGACATAAGAATCCCAAGGGACTGTAGATTTTTATTTTTTTTTAAGACTTTCTTTTCCACCTCCGACCATCTTCATCATCTGACCCCCCACCCCCCCCCCCCCTTTTCCGGCCTAGCCCCCCATGGAGTCTTTGCTGCGTGACCGGTCTTACGTTTAAGCAAATATGGAAGGCAACCTGGCACCCAACTGCCTGCCATTCCATTCATATACACATATGTATTTACAGACATACGCAATATAAATGGCCATTGTGTTCCTCTTTTAGGTGTGCCTGCCTTGGTGACCTCGGGGCAGTGTAACAGACAGACGGTTATACTGAAATTTAGACGTCTCGTCTCCTCTCAGCTCATCAGTACGACATTAATGTCAGTAGTTATTTGCAGAGGGGTAAGAATATAATACTCAGGACTGTTAATTGTCTGTCTACATGTGTTGCTGCACCATTTGTGCCCAAGCCATTGCTTAAAGGCTTATGCTATTTAGTGTTAGCATTAAGCAAGCAGACTGAAAGGCTAAACTATGTAGTTGTTTTCAATAAACAAAGTCTAATTCTCTTTCTTTGATGTTTAGTTTGACAGTAAACTTCAACATGGGAGTGGAGATAAACAATTATTCGCTATTTGCTGCTACAGGTGTCTCACTTACATGCGCATCTATCCATTCACATATGCACGATGTAAACATCTGTGTGTGGAATTACATTGAAAATGTAAATATTAGCCAATCCATTTACATATACACAATGTAAACAACTATTTTCACTTGCACACGCGATTTCTCCGATTTGTCTGTCCATATACAGAAAAGCAACCCTCTGTCAAGTCATATAAACATCAATTTTTTTTAAACGCCTGCCTTAAACTCACAAAATATAAGGTCTGACAATTCACATAAGCACAGTGCAAACACCTGACAATTTCACACGAGACAAACAGGTCGGAAGACAAATTGCAGTGCGTACGATCACAGCTTGGTCTAACCACATGAATCAAGAGAACCACACAAGAAAGTTAGAAGAAGAGATGAACTAATAAGCAACTCCTGAAACGTCAAGAAGAAAAGGTCCTCCACAGTGCAAAAAGACAACCTCTCTGAGCTGATGAACTGTAGCTAAATGGGGGTTTAATGATACAAAAAAAAAAACTTCAGCTAATGATGGTCCAAGACATTTCTGTTCACAGTTCACAAGTGAAATCTCACAATCACATCACTGGCAATTAAATGTGTTTGGTTGGCTGCTGAAGACATTTTTACAACGTGAGAATCGCGTGTTGCAGAGATTGCTGAACAAACAAGTAAGGTAAGCGGTCAATTTATATTGATGCTATAAGTCAGTTTCAACCAAATAGCTCCTCGTTGATGATACAGCCAAAAAAGAAACGGTGTTGATTATCATTCAAAGCCCGAGATGGGATACGCCGATCTCAGCGAGTGCGAAGCAGTTTAGGCTATAACGAGCTCCTCTATGCCTTCCCACCTGCACAAAACCAGGTACCCTGGTACATTGCATCGCATTGCATTGTGGGAGCTTGTTAAGAAGTGTTCCTCTTAAAGCTGTCCACCGCCAACCAAGAACACCGTTACCCGTGTGTCAGGTAGTTGCATCCCATCTTATCATCTGCCTGGTCTGTATCCTCATTGCCCTCTCACGTATGATAAGGCTGGGAAAAAATATCGTATCGCGATATATCGTAATACTCTTTATGCCGATACCAAGAATCGATACGTTGATGGAGTATCGATACTTTCGATACCTAACATTAGGTTTTGCACTTTCTTTAACATACATTTGGAACATTTGAGGTCCTTAAAGTTGAGCTTTGAGAATGGAGTTCTGTTTGTTGCACTCCTGTGTATCAGGAACTTACTGGAACAGTTTATGCACTTTTCAATCGTGACACTTGAATAAATGTCAAATGGGGTGAAAAAAGTTGAAATCCACCCAAACATATTTTTTTCAATATTTTCCCAGCAGGCCCACTAGTTGAAACATGGCATTCTGATTAATAGTGCATTTGTGCAATATGAGTTAAGGAGTAAAATCCACCCATTTTTAGCCATCTCAGGGGGAGGCCATTTTGTCATTTCTATCGACTGAAAATGACATCACAACTACCCATGGCCCAGGGAACGACCAATCACAGCTCGCCTGTTTTCTAAAGCTGAGCCGTGATTGGTCATTACCTGAGCCCTGGGTAGCCGTGATATCATTTTCAGTCGACAGAAGTGACACAATGGCCACCCCCAGAGATGGCTAAAAACGACTGGATTAACTCTTATTCCACAAACGCAATATTTATCAGAATGCTGTGTTTAAACTTTTGGGCTTGCATAGAACATGTTCTTGAAAAAAATATGCTTGAGTTGATTTCCCCTTTAAGTTAAAACTTTGGAAACACATGCCTCAGTTTTTTTTATATCTAGATTTTCTTTATAATATGTATCGCAACACGCAATACGTATTGGATCACAACCCACGTATCAGGATCCGTATCGGTTTGGGACAAAAGTGCATCGTCCCTGCCCTAACGTATGATGACATCTGCCTGCCCATTCACAAATACACAGCATACACATAACATACATAATGTAAACAGCTATCAATATGCACATAAAAACAACAGTTTCCCCATTCTCATACACACACAAAAAAGTCTGTTTCTACTCATATCTCCCTGACATTCCCACACACCTCTCACCACAACTTCCTTATCCACAGTCGCACAAGCATTTTGCGGACTTTTTTAATTCCCCTCAGAAAGCAGACGTAGACAGTGGATGTCTGACCAGGAATCCAAATGAAGAGGAACTGCCGTTAAGAAATGCATTAAGATGAGTATAAAGAACAAATCTTTTTCTGCTGGGCGACAGTAACTGTTCTGTGATAAAGCTTTACAATCCAAAGAGGATGCTTGTACAAATAAGGGAGAATATGGGCTTGACAACCATAAAAAAAGAGTGTTCTTTTCTTTGTTTTGTTCACATCTTGCAGAGTTGACAAATAATACATTATGTCGGGACAAAGGGCTGCTGGTTCAGGGGCTTTTATGGTGATTTTTTGCTTCCGTAATTGTTTCTGTAGAACCTATAACTAAAAGTATTCCCTGAAAAACATACCTTTTGCGTCTGTGTATTTGCGTGCATTTTCTGTAACGGGCCGAGATACCACCCAAAGTTTTTGTAAGCCCTACCGCACACCGAGCGACGTGACCTAACTGAACAATCGCAACCAATTACAGTCACATGAAACCACGTTTTAAGGTTCCATATTTAATGTTTTCTATAAATTTTTATTGAACCACAAACAACGTGGTGTGATTTTCAAGAAAAGAGCCAATAGCCTTGGCTTCTATAACTAACATAATACAAACAAAGGATGGCCAAGAATAAATGAGTGTGGATATCTGGTTGACTGTTGGCAGTGATCACCCCATTCATTGACTGCAGTTCAGTGACAGAGACTCTTGACACTTTGCTTTTCAGCCACAGGCTAAAACATGTTTGAACACAAAGTTGGAGCAACATGTGTAGAAATAAAATAACGATACTCAAGGGCTTATGTTCTTTATCCTCTGTGAAGAATGACTAATATTACTGCATCTTACTGATGAGTTGAGACTCATCATCCGTGTGCAATATACAGTATCTGTATGTATTATACAGCTCCCGGGTGGCCAAGGCGTGCACATCAGAAGGAGCAGCACAATGTCCATTTGACTGAAGCAACAAATGTGGTGAAAAAATGTTTTCATTTCTTTACATGCTTTTATAAACACATATTTACTGCTATATTTTTTTCTTAAAAAAACACATTACAACATTTTTTGTTGTTTTTTTTGAGCATCTGAAACGAACTAATGACGTCTATTCATTTCATTGGGGAAATGTGATGAGGCAAGGTTCGAAAGTATAAGTGTGATGGAAAATGACTGCAGTAATTCCCCGCTATATTGTGGTAACTATTGCCCAGTATGTTTAGGATTTTTCTGTTAAACATTTTTTGGGATGTTGAAATGTGTTTAATGAAAAGAAAAACATGTTTAAATACATTTCAATTTGATGACAGCATGCGGGAGGAGTATTTTAAAGCAAACTTAAATGTTTTCATTTTTATTCCATTAAAATAAATGGAATAGAACATGCACTCAATGTTGCACTCAAATATGTTTACAATGGGATGAGAGCGTGTGGGAGGGGTATTTTAAGGCTATATAAAAAAGTGTTTTAAAATGATCTCTCCACTGCAAATCGCGGGTTTGTCGACAACTAAACTCCCACAAGAGTTTGAAATAATGTGTTTTTGGATCATAGTCTGTGATACATTTAAGATTTAAACCATCGTACTGTATAGGCAATTCATTTTTTTTTTTTTGTCCATTGCACGCTCATTAGCATTATTGTCGTTGGTGCTTGGAACATAAGCCCTACAGATAACCAGAGTTTACTGTATGTCGGCGTGCTGCGCATTTGTACATGCAATAAAGAAGTGAAGAAAGTGAAATCCTCCTCCCTGGGACTTACAAAGAGAATTACAAACTTCAGACTGACATTTCTGTAACAAAATGGGCCACAAATGCTGCAGAATTACTGTAGAATCAAATTCAATCCCCAATCTTAAGCGTGCATGAATAAATGTACGTGAATAACCCACTCGGCATCTGTTCGTCTATTGGAGGGTTTTTCATGGCGCACCTGTCTAACGAGCCACTGATGGCAGCACTAATTGAAGTGGCCTAATTCCATGTCATCACTGTGAACTCATCGTACACTTAGCGCTGCAGAGCGTGGAAAAGTGCCCGGAGTCTCAAGATTGCACGTGCATTAAGTCAACTTTCAATCCCGATGCTAAGCATACAGAATAACATAATTTGCACATTATAAAAAGAACAATGCTTCAAAAATAAATGTTAGTATATGCATATGGTAAATGTGCATCAGTCTATTCATACACACCACGTGTAAACATCTGTCCACTCAAGCATGTGTCTAATGTACTTACTTGTTTGTCCATTCGCATTCACACATAATGAAACAACTGTCCATTCGCATTAGTGATGAACAAATAAATACATTCAAATTGACATTGCAATGTAGTTGAATGCAATTTTCAAATAGCAAAGCAAAAAGACTGCAAAGTGGTTTGTAAGTTAACATCTAATTTGCCTTTATTTTAGTGTAACATTTATGCATCATAGATATGATTGTGCTGATTGTGTGACGGTTGTAATGCAGATTCATTTACTGCTTTTGTTTCTTAAAACAAAAAGACAAAACAACAGGATTGTGAAAAATAATCACAAATTAAATAGCAATACTAAGGGGAAAAAATAAGGTTGATTACTTTTCAAAATCGTTTCACCCTAATCCATATTCACACATCATGAAACATGTCTTTTCAGTTCTTTTCACACACAGAGAAAACGGAACTCTCACTGTCCATTCACATATGGAAATAATGTGAACATTGTCTGTCAATTCACATACTAACATAAATTTGGATGTCTATTTATATATGTAATTCATATTTTAATTCACTTTGTTTGCTTTGTTGACCAAATTTGTTTTGAATTGCAAAACATTGTTCATCTGGTCAAATACTTTGATTGAATTAAATTAATTAATTGCAAGTACTGTCATTTAGTTATATATATATTTTTTAATCCAGCCCCACGATTATCTTAATACATTTTGTTTGTTTTCTGTAATGATAAAATGCATTCTAATTATTATTATCACCGCTGGTGTTTTTCGCGGCACTGTCATGAAATTTAAGGTTATGGCTGTGGTTGTTTTGGTTTCCTAAAATGAACTTTTGCTGCCGTTTGTTAGCGCAAGCCCTGCTTTTAATGAGTGTTTTGGAGGCCTGGCTGTAGGCTTTGTGGCGGAGCGTCTGATGGATGGCAAGGCAGCGGACAGTGGAGAGTTGTAGCTATGGAGAAGACACAGGCCTCACACTCCTCCAGGCTTTTCCATTATCCCACACTTTCTGGATCATATACCACAGGGCGCTGTGTGTGCGCGCGTGTGTGCGTGCGATTGCCTGCACCTGTATCTCACTTGTGAGTGTGCAATCACATCAATCTCAGCAACACCCTCCCCCCGCCCGCCCCCATCCCCCTCCCCATTCGTTCTGTCCTCGTCCCTTGTCTTCTCTGTTGTGTTAAAGCTAACACACAGTCCACCAACTGGGACGGGCACAAGTCACTTTAGAAGCACCCCAGGTCACGGAAACTTTGTGAGGTAGAAACTATGAGCAGTGTTTTTTTTTTTTTTTTAAATGGAACTATTGTGTAGGCGGAACGGTGGGCAAACTGGTTAGCACGTCCGCCTCACATTTCAGAGGTCGTGGGTGCGATCCCGGCCTCCCTGTGTGGAGTTTGCATGTTCTCCCCGTGCCTGCGTGGGTTTTCTCCGGGTTCTCCGGTTTCCTCCCACATTCCAAAAACATGCATGGAAAGTTGATTGGACTCTCTACATTGCCCCTAGGTGTGATTGTGAGTGTGAATGTTTGTTTGTCTCTGTGTGCCCTGCGATTGGCTGGCCCGAAGACTGCTGGGATAGGCTCCAGCATGCCCGCGACCCTTGTGAGGACAAGCGGTGTAGATAATGGATGGATGGATGGAACTATTGTGGATAAACACACACACAGAAGCTGAAATGTACATTCAAAGAGTTAATGGTACATGTAAAGTCATGCAACCACTCAATGAGTCTGGGATTTAGTCCTTCCCATAATGAGCAGCAGTTTTGACTGGCAATTGCTGGGACTGCATTGCCTCTAGCATAGGTGTAATGTGATTAAAGTGATGATGTGTTATTACTTAAGTTAAGAGGGGATGGATGGAATGGTAGATGCAGTGGTAAGGGGGAGGCTGAATCGCAAGAGCTTAATTTGATCTGAAAATCACTTTTTCCTCACTGAACCCTAAGAGGTACTTTAAACAATGGCTTTCACTTGTCTGTAGTGACAAAAATTGACGCCTACCTGACAACTGTAGTTTATATATATACATTAGATTACATTTTTTGCCCACTTCAAACTAGGGCTATAACGACTGAAGAGTTCTTTGAAGTCAACTACAATACAATGTGACGAAGTCAATTGATCAATGACATCCTTGATATATTTTCAGCAAACTACAGCGGTCCTCCCCAACCTTTCTTGCAGTTTTAAACAAAGGCTTAATTCGACGGACCAACATCTAAAATGTTGAAAACAAATGATTAAAAATACAACGCACCATGAAGCTGTTGTGAAAGTGATTGGAATAAAAATATTTTAAGCACACAGTTGTCTTTGCATTAGTGGACATTTTGGCATTGTGGTGTGCTAGTCTTTTACAAAAGACATGCAGGCCACTTGCATTGCATTAGTTTAAAATTAGAATGACATTTTCAATCATTTTCTTTTATGTCATTGGGAACAATTGTTGCTCCTATTTTCTTAGTCGCAGCTCTACATTAAATGCACTGGCACAGATTGCGGGCACAATGGTACATTGACAAAACAGATGCTGTAGTATTCTTTATTATTATTATTCTATGTTAGCTAACTCAATATTAATTACTCCTTGCCTCGCCATCACATCTGCATTGCTCCAATACAATATTCGATAAATCGCCAAAGGATGCAAGGTGCAAGCAATCATACAAATAAACCCCGTATCTCACCATACCAACGCCATCGTTGGTGATCGCGTGACCGTATATAAAGTAACGAGCCCGCATGAGTGTTGAATAGAAGCAGTCCTGTACGGACAACAACGGCATCGGGAATTTACGCCGCCCTAGAACCACTGTCGCATCGCAGGCATTAAAGGTAGCTCGCCATTAAGCATGCTCTACGTGGCTTCTAATAAGCGCGAAGGGCAACTCGGGCGGCGGTTGGCGCGCTTTGTATTCCGAGGCGGTTCGCCGCAGACAGGCTGCTAACTGACTGGCTGGCTGGGCCCGGAAAACCTTGGGACCTGACACTTCCTGCGTTCCCTTCAGATGGCTCGCGTTGTCAATGCGCTCTTCTTTTTGCAAGCCTCTTCAAGGGTATGTGTGGGTGGCCGTCCATCCGCCTACCTCTGTCTGTCCGACTATTTCTGTATTTATGCCGGGCCAGAGGCAGACTCATTGAGCTTGAGGCATAATTAAACCTCAAGAACCAAGCAGAGGGAAGAAGAAGAAAAAAAAAAAAGAAAAGCTGCGGGAGGTAAATAGGAAGTGGTGAAAAAGTGATGGCCCAAGGTGTGCCTTCCAGCTGGCCTGTAATGATCTTCACTATACGGGGTGGAAAATGTATCAAGACACACCTCCTGATCAGTTAATTCATCAACCAGGAGGCAAGCCAGACTTCTTAACTTGTCCTATTCATCCATTATCTATACCGGCGGTAGTCCTTATTTGGACTTTTCTGCCTGTGTAGATTCTCAGTCTTCCAGGGCATGGTACATTGCAAAGGTTGAATCAAGTCAACTGGACTCTTCTTTTTTGTTGAAGACGATTCCGCTTTACTCAAAAGGCTTATTCAGGTCTAATTTTTGAGTGTGGTCTTTCTTCTTACACGCTACTTCCAGAAGTATTCGCTTACCTGTCTTGACTTGCATATGAATTTAGCAGTGTGTTCTAGGGGTGTGGAAAAATTTGATTTGCCAATATATCGTGAGTTTTGGCCACCAAATCTAATATCGATTTTTCAGCTTCTAATAACGATTTAATGATGGCAGTGTGGAACACAGCATTTTCGTTTTTTTTTTCAGAGAAAATGTGAAAACGCACAAATAATAAATAGGATGTTTTCAAGCAAATAGTTTTGAGTAAGTTTGTCCTCCGATCTATATCTTCTGATTAACATATACAGCAACTTCATTTCTGATCTGATCTCATCTAAATTTTGATATTAACTGGGTAAATCATTACAATATCGCAATATCCTGATAATATCGTATCGCGACCCAAGTATCGTGATACGTATTGTATTGCAACATCCTTGCCAATACTCACTCCTTGTGTGTTCATGTGAATTTTCAACCACCAGAGATGCATTGGTGAAGTCACGCACTGATACTGGACGAGAAGGTCTGGCTCTCATTAGCCACTATAATTTAACCTAAAGTCATTCTATCGGGTTGAGGTCAAGACTCTATCCAGATAGGGTGACCATATGACCCGATTTTCATGGGACTGTCCCAGCTTTTAATGATTTTTAATGCGTCCCGCAAATTGATTCGCTCTCTCGCATGTCTGATCGGCATGCACCAATTTTCAAACGTGCGTCTAAAATCTTGTTTTTTATTAAACGCCTGTGTGCTGTGAGCAGACAACACACAGCGGAGGCTTTTATGGGGTTGGGTCTCGGGTTGTGTGTGTGTGTGTAGGGGAGTTAATGGTGTTCGGGCGAATGTGACTGTCTGTGTGCGGGACTGTGAGAGGCAGGGGTATGCTGTCAATCAAACAGCCGGGCGAACATGCAGGCAATAGTTGTTTTTAAAGATACGGCTACCAAAAACAAGCATTTTAGCGATGCGTTCTATACATTTGTGATGAATTAATGAAAATGGAGGACTCTAAGGAAAGTAAGAAGACTGCAAAGAAAATGAAATGCAGTTACAACAAGGTCGGGGAACTCATTCGGGTGAAGCCGGTGAAGGACGAGTCAGATAAAGCTTTCTGTTATGGAGAAAACTGAAAGACTTGAGTTGTGATGGACATAACCTCAAGTGTTTCATCAGTGCTTTTCCTTGGTTCAGGGAGTGCATAGTGCTGCTATGGTGGACACGTTTGTTTACAACTGAATTGATTGTAGTTATTGTTATCCACTGACTATTTTTGATATACTTCTTGTTTTGTTTTCGTTTTATGCTGTGGCTGTTTAATTTGAAAATAATTTGAATTGCAGTAGTTGTAGTGTTTATTAGGATTGTCTTTGCACTTCATGCTCTACATGTTGACTTGAGATTTGACAAGGTTCTATTGTGTGAGTGTGACTATTGTTAAAATGCATCTACCTCAAGATATGATGAGACTGACTAATTTCAGCCTTTATTGAGAGCTCCTATCGATATCAATGTCGGAGATGTACCTTTTTACTAGCCGTTTGTGTTTCATTTTTGTAAATGCAGATAATTTCAACTGCAATTCTGTGTTTTTATTTGTAGATCTATAATCGTTATTTTGTTACAGTTTATTATATTATATGTTAGTGAACAGTTGGCAAGCTGTGCCATATGCATTTTGATCGCGAGCGTCAGCTGCGTCCGACATTGTCCCCCACAAGCATTCTCCCTGTCCCACATCTGGTGAGTTTGGACCTAGTCACTCTATGCCCAGACCAGTCAAGACATTTCTTTGTGCACTGGTACACAGTCACATTGGAAGAGAGTTAGTCGCCAGCTCCAAACTTTTCCCACAAATTTGACAGCATGGACCAATATCCCTTGGTATGCTGAAGCATTCAGAGTTCCTTTCATAGTAACTAAGGGGCAATATTTCTGTCCAATTATGCAAAGCAAAGTCCATAAAGACGTGGATGAGAGAGTAGATGAACTTGACTGATCTCAATAGAACACCTCTCGGCTGAATTACAGCAGAGTTCACGGATGGATGGACTAAGAGCCAGGTCTTCTCGGCCAATATCAGTCTGTGACCGCACAAAAGCGCTCCTGGAAGGTTGGTCAAACATTCCCATAAACACACTTCTAAACCTAAACACATTAGAGGGTATGGATTAAGACTGGGATGTCACTGAAGTTCATATATGAGTCAGGCAGGTGACTGAATACATTTGGAAACATTGTGTATGTCTCTGGAGGCTGCGGTCACAATACAGTTGTTGTAGTCATCCGGCATAGTTGGTGAATGGCTTTCCTTGATACCAACCGGTCGTTCGTCTGCCTGGTGGCAAAACGGCTCTATAAGTGGCCACTCTTATCGAAGAATGAGACAATCTCCGGGGGAGCATGTCGACACATTCGCATACCTTTGTAATCAAATACTGTATGTAAGATGATGCATACGTCTTAAAAGCTGTCAATTTTCGTGGCTCGAGTTTGAGACGTCACCTTACAAATCCAACAAACATCAGATACAATGTGGTCATCTTTGGCAGATGTTTAGTATTTGTACAGTACATGTGTTTTGTCCCAGTCTCCTGCCATAAAGGAACTGGAAGAAAGTGCCTCGTTTTGTCTTACGAATTCACAAGTTGTTTGCTCATTACCACTATTCGCAACTGTAAGAATAAGAACTTAATGATGACCATTGGTTTTTTCTTCTTTTAAATCTGTTTTGCTTCCTACTAAAATATTTTCTCTTATTTGTTTATATATTCAACACAAATAAGCAAACAACAACCAAGTATTGTCTTTATTAAGGTACTCTACTGTTTTCACCGTTTGGTTGAGGCGTCCTCCGTAATCTATAAAGTAATTTCCCCAGCTATTGATTGTGTGTGAGTGAGA
This sequence comes from Filicampus tigris, assembly GCF_054856515.1. Lineage (NCBI taxonomy): Eukaryota > Metazoa > Chordata > Actinopteri > Syngnathiformes > Syngnathidae > Filicampus > Filicampus tigris. Next base: position 9,663,268 of record NC_141225.1, on the reverse strand, counting down.
GTGTGCTTGATGTACTTGATGATGAGGCCACGCCTTGAACAAAATGTCACCTTGGTGATACATGTGGACTGTTACTGCAATAGACTATTGCCGTCTTGCATACCGTATGGTGTTTAGTTCGTGTCTTCCTGCATCCTCTTTTATAGAAACACGTCACTGAGTCAGATTTCTTCCTTGCAGTCCTTACTCTATTCTCCTTTGTCATTCTTTTTTTGTGCTTCCCTACGTCCTTTTTTTGCCATCCCTACTTGTGTCCTTCCTAAAGCTATGGAAACTAGCTTTAATACCATAAAAGCTACCTATTAGCAATATGCGACATAACAGTTTTTTTTTTGTTCTTCCCAGTGCAAGCTCCATGTAAGTGAATAAAAAGGAAAAACATTTTTGCCGCACAGAAGTTTAAGTTCAACCCAAACAAATTTTTTTCAAGAATATGTTCCCAGCTGGCCCACTAGCTGAAACACGGCATTCTGAATAATATTGTTTTTGTGGAATATGAGTTAAGCAGCAAAATCCACCCGCTTTTAGCCATCTCAGGAGGGCGGCCATTTTGTCACTTCTGTCGACTGAAAATGACATCACAACTGCTCAGGGCTCAGGTACCGACCAATCACAGGTCAGCTTCAGAAAACAGGTCAGCAGTGAATGGTCGTTGGCCCCACCTTTAAATTTATTTCAGATTCTCTGCTGTTTTACTTTTACTTAAGCGCAGAAGCTGAAGCGTTACTTTTACCAAATACTTTTTTTTTTTTCAAAAACAAGTATCTGTAATTCTACAAATATGTATGTCATTCCTTCTGCTACCTCTGAGTGTTAAAGGTTTTGTAGCGTTTGGTTGAGCTGAGCTGAACGTCCCCATATTGATTTCAATGAGTAACTTCCACCTTATGCCACTGGTCGCTGTCAGCAATCATTTAGCGTATTTAATAATAGACAGACCTCAAATGTAGCATTGCTTGGGTCTAATTCCCAGCCAGTGCAACACTATCCAGCCAAAGCCATTTAGAAGCCTGGCTAAAAAAAATGGTTGGGTTGTGTCGGAAGGGAATCCAATGTAAAAACTGGCCGTAACAAAATATACGAGTGACGACCTCTGATGGGACAAGCCTTATTTATGCTTTTGCTGTAGTTTGGATGTAGATTTTTAATACACATGGGTGTGTATACGTCAACAATCAGTATAGTTTGATTTCATCGAGTTGGCATTGGAAAATCGAATCTGCATGTTTACCCTGCACATGCCGTGGCACAACATTAGATTTTTATCCATAGTTGGAAGCGGCGCGATTCTGTTCTGAAGATATCCAATTCCATGCGTTTGTTCTTCTTTACACTGCCATGACGTATACCCCAATTATGCCCTTTGAGAGCAAAGAAATTGAATGTTTATCACTTAATGTAATGTAAATCCACCCTGAAGTCCCATTAAAAACATACATATTCAGCTTGCATTAGCATGATTAAAAACAGCGTCTGAGGCAAGGAAAATGGTGAATGGAAGCATTGAAAAAAAAAGAAAAAAAAAAGTCATAAATCTTACGAGACTTTCACAATCGAGTGCTCGCTGAATGGTTGCAGGGGGGCTTTAACCCTTTCGTCCCATCTGCTGCAAGCCTGCTGTCTATGGCGATGTGGCTAGATGAGAGTGGAGGCAGAGGATATAGGGAGGGACCAGCTGGACGAGGAGGAGGGGTGGTTGAACAAACCACCTTCCATCCCATTCCCCAATGTGCAGGGACTCATCTTGTTGCCTCTAGTTATTGATCAAGGAGAGCAGGCAGGAAGCTAACTGAGCAAGCCCTTTATGGCCGAGTAAGCAGCAGCAAACACTTGGTGTAGCTTGCCTTTGGACTCACCAAAGCTGCCCACTCCCTCTTCCTTACACACAAGCACCCCCCCCCCACACACACACACACCCACACCCACACACCCACACAGACAAAGAATAAAGCCATTTTTCACTGTCAGGAATGCGCTCGAGGAACAACAGCCACGGTCCAGTCTGCTGATTTCAGCAGGATAAGGGATTCAAACATCATACCAGCTTGCCATTGTTACAGTCTGATTGCCCGCTCAATAAAGTCATCCATATAGTCATCCCTTTGTGGGTTAGGCTCTGTGCTGTGTCTTTAAAAAGTCTAAAAGAATTCCAAATGTCACCAGAAGCAGGGCCCTCACCGCGGAAGTGCACTGAAAATAAACACGTTTCCTCTATTTTTAACACTAAATAACTTCAGATATCAGGATTTGCTGGACAAAATTATTTCAGTCATCTTTTGGCTCACTGGAGGGTAACTCCTTGTATCAAAATATGATTGTGATCAGGGTTCACACTCTTTTCTTAAAATTATGTTGCAAGACTTTTCCAGGACTTTGGGAGATGTGCCGGCTAGAAGCAGGGATGGAGCAGAAAAGCGCTATAGCTCAATTTTGCCCGACTGAATACAGACAGTTCGTCTGTTTACACGTTTGCCTTCACCCACAAGGCACTGAGATCGATGCACAGGGAGGAAAAATCTTTTTCCAGGACATTTTACCTTTCTTCTCATTTTCCATGTGTTTTCCACAACTGGAACTGCCAGTGGTATGACCATACAATTATAGATTAATTGGAGGTACAGTAAACGCCTTCCTATTGTTGATTTGCAAAACACAACTTGACCTTTCCATGTTTTTTTCTTCTGTGGACTCTATACTCAGCTATTATCTGAAAAAGTCACCCAGTCGTGATGTTATGCTCTTCCTGTAATGTTCTAAGGTGCCACAAGATGGTCCCAAAGTCCTGACTAACAGGAAATTAATAATTGGTGCCAAGGAAGTACGTTGAAGTGATAGATTGATGTTTCTAAGAACTTTGTAGTGCAAGTTTTTAAATTTAGCCTGGGTTGTTGGTGGATGTTAAAGAGAGCCATTGGTGCATGTTTACTTTTGCTCTGCATTTTTGTTTCATTTGAAAGTCATTTTTTTGGTCATCTTCTAAGATGAATCTGAAATTATGATTATATTAAAGTATTTTGAGATGGCAGGTTGTGGTATAGTCAGGGTTTTAACTATCAATGTTGACCATTTTTACAAATAATTAAACAGAATATGGAGAACTAAACAGTTTCACAACATGTTGTCCTTCAATTTAATGGACATTGAGTTGCTTCTGAGAGTTTGAGAACCTTAGCCAGCTGTGGGCAGTATATTACAGAGAGAGAGATATATGAAGAAGAGTTTTGCAACTGACTCAGTAAGTTGAAATAAGTCAAATTAGTCAGTTTTTGCAAAGGAGATAAAGAATACATGCCTGTGAATATTGTTGTATTATCTGTCTACTTGTTGCTTCACTGTTTGTGTTCAAATATCCATTGCTTAACGGGTTCCAACACAGATGCGATAGCATGTTACATTATTTGTTGGCATTTAGCGAAACAAAGATATGTGGTTATTTTAAAGAGGAAGTCAACCCAAACATATTTTTTTCAAGTTGTTCTATGCAAGCCCACTAGTTGAAACAAGGCATTCTGATAAATATTGTGTTTGTGGAATAAGACTTAATCCACTTGTTTTTAGCTTTCTCTAGGGGCAACCATTTTGTCATTTCTGTCGACTGAAAATGACATCACAACTGCTCAGGGCTCAGTTAACGACCAATCACGGCTGACCTGTTTTCTGAAGTTGAGACGTCATTGGCTCGTTATCTGAGCCCTGAGACACTTTGATGTCATTTTCAGTCGCTAGAAGTGACAAAATGGCTGCCCCCTGAGTTGGCTAAAAGCGAGTGGATTTTGCTGCTTAACTTATATTCCCCGAATGCAATATTAATCAGAATGCCGTGTTTCAACTAGTGGGCCTACTGGGAACATATTCTTGAAAAAAATATGTTTGGGTTGATTTCCACTTTAAATACTGTACATGCATAATTTATTTTATGTTTAGTTTGACAGTAAATTTTAAACGGGAGTGGAATTAACAGCTTGAAGTCATTTTTTAAATAATTGTTCACCAGCAGCCAAACTGCTGCTTGCTGTGAAGCAAGTTGAGGTCATTGCCACCATACAGCACTTGTGTAACAAATTTTTGTGTGCAAGTTGAAGCCCCAAAAAAAATCAGCTCATATATCTAGGCACCGCTGGATTTCTGGATTTAATAATATCTTTATATGACTGCAAACAGATCGATACATATGGCATTATGAAACATGTTTTGTTTAAAGAGGCCCTGACATGAAATTCTTTTTTTTTTTTTTAGGTTTTTGCTCATAAATATCCATTCCCCAGCCTGACTAAGTCTCCAAAGTTGTGAGAAAAATGACCCATGTTCCCCTTGCCTATGGCTGTTTGTGTGAATATAGCTCAACCAGCACGATCGTTATGTATACGGTATACATTACTAACTCAGTGCCTTCACCGACAAACAACAGCACAGGTAGAGCAGGACAACATGGAAGCCAGAAAAACCAATAGGGACTGCTATGTAGTGTACAAAGGACAACAAAAACTTTTTTCTTCCAACATTTTACAGACAACTGTTTCAACAATTTGGGACGATCTTTCACTTACACAGGGATGGATACCAAATCACAGAATCCAAACTTTTCAACGTTTCAAAAAACATGACATGTAGATACAGAACTTTCAGTTTTAATTGTCAAATAAGATTAAGGAGCTACGAGAACAAACAAGTTGGGCTCGGTCCAGTTGCTCAGCCTTCGCGTCGTGATGCACCACTTAATTAGTGGCTCCCTCTCAAAATTGTCTCCCCTATGTGATGACCCCCTCGACATCACTCCTGTTTCTTGCACCTTGTTGCTGTTGGAGTGCTGGAGACGTGCTTGAAACCCCCCCTCCGGACTTCAAGTCATCCGGTCCTTTAATCAGTTCGTTTGTCTTAAGGACTGAGAGTCTGCCATCCTCTTTGTGTTACAAACTTTCCGCACTGGTTTTTATCATCTTCAGTGTGCTACATGTGCCCTTTGCTGGGACTGGCGTCTGAGGAGCTTCACTTGCTTAACCTTTATTCGGTGATGTATGAGCTGAGGGGGTTAGTGGCTGCAGGTCTATGCATCCATTATGTCAGCGAGGAGTCCAGAGTGAAGCAGGAGGGGGGTAAAAAGCCTTAATAATGCACACCGATCTTTGCAGTGGGTACCCCGGTTTCCTCCCACATTCCAAAAAAAAAAAAAACCATGCATGTAGGTTGATTGGACACTCTAAATTGCCCCTAGGTGTGAGTGTGAGTGCGGATGTTTGTCTCTGTGTGCCCTGCGATTGGCTGGCAACCAATTCAGGGTGTCCCCCGCCAACTGCCCGAAGACAGCTGGGATAGGCTTCAGCACGCCCCACGACCCTTGTGAGAATAAGCGGATTGGATAATGGATGGGATGGATCTTTGCAGTGGATTTAAATTATTTAAAAAAAACAAAAAACAAATGTAGGTGCAAGAGGTGACCTGTTCTGTCTCATGCTTCCGAGTTGATGAGTTATATTAATAAAATTTCCCAGTTCGTTTATCACCTGGGGTACCCTTCCGCCGTCCGTCTATCCGTCAATTTGCCCGGCTGGACCAAATAGTAATTGGCTTTTGGTTGCCATTTTAAACTGGCTTCCGTTAGCGTTTCCGTCTAGCGGCTTCGACCAACTTCCACTCGCACCACCGCCCCCACCCCGCACCTCCCGCTGAGTGATATTTGAATCGAAAGACTCATCATGACATGGAAGCCTCACCGCGGCCGGACTAAATTTGTCTCCTTTTAGGACCCAGAAGCTGTCAAAATGCCATACATAAATACAGTGGAAAAAATAAGTCTTTTATCCCCGCTGATATTGAAAGTCTTCATACTAAAAAATCAATGAAAGTTTTAATTTGCAGGATTAAAAGCGTAATGAAAAGAAATGCAGCATTAATCATTATTTTTTTATGTTATTACTCTACAACGTACAATATTATAGAGTGCTATTTCGCAGAAAAAACAAAAACACACACACATATATATATATACATACATACATATATATACATATACATATACATATATATATATATATATATATATATATATATATATATATATATATATATACGTACGTACGTACATACATACATACATACATACATACATACATACATACAGCAAAAGCCTATGACACATCTAAGTATTCAAGTTAAAGACAAGTTGGCATTAAGGTACATGTATACACTTTTTGTGATTAAAAAAATACATACAATAAGAGTTACAATTATTGCTAACTATATTAAAACTCTTTTTATAATGAAACATTTTTTTTTAAAGTCTTTATGGTATTGTATACACTTTTTAGGCATTGAAATCTTTGAATGTTCAACAGCATATTGTAAAGAATTGGGTTATCTGTGTTGTGGTCGGATTCATGTATTGCTGAGTTGTGATGTTTCCGAGGTTCATGAATGCATCGTACAGCAAGCGAGGGGAGCAGCGGAGAAAGAAGAGCGCGAGCAGTTGTACTTGGATTAATAAAAACGTGATTATTAAACTACGTCTGACGGCGTGTTCCTGGAAGACGCTACAATATGATAAATTTCGCTGTTTAAGTTGAACGTTATTGCTCCCTCATCGAAGAAACATTCACAGTCGGATGATGCCGTGCATGTTAGACGTGCTACGGTATCTGCAACAGAGCCGCCAATCTAATGTGGCAATGTCGACACACAACTTTGGGACTCCTCCACGTACCTTTCCCCGTCTGCGATTTTAACAGGAAAGCCAGAATGTTCCCAAACAGAAGACTGCAGTGTACACGGGGACTTTCGAGCTCTGGCTCTTTTCTGGCTCTGTCTTTTATGCCGCCACTCTCGTCTCCCACACGCAACAGTCAGCATCCGTGCGTAAGCTCGCTCTAATAAGTGGACCGAACCGGACGCTAGTGGACCGAACTGAACATGCCATACCGAAACGTATTAATACACCCGAGTGTACCGTTACACCCCTAATATATATATATATATATACACATATATATATATACACATATATATATATATATATATATATATATATATATATATATATATATATATATATATATATATATATATATATATATATATATATATATATATATATATATATATATATATATATATATATGTGTATATATATATAAAACTTACAAAAGTTGGAGGATTAAACAAACTGTGTTTTAATCAACTCAAATGGACATGCTATCAAGCCTCTTCTTGCCTCATTGTGTCCCCCTATCCTGGTTCGTCCGCTGGGCAGAATCAATGACTCGAGGCAACGATGTGTGTGTGCGTGTGTGTGGAGGGTGGTGCGTGCGTGTGTGGATCTGTGAGCTTTGTTTTAGCTGGCCGAGGCTCAATGAGTTGCAAAGAGTGCCATTCCTCATGGTCTATCCCAGAGGCTGGCCGTGAGGTGGGTGGGATGGAATGGAAGTGGAAGAAACAGGTTGTTCAATTAGGGGCGGAACAGCGTGAACGCGCCTCTGAATGATAAGACTCCATTACGGCTAGTCGTGGAGTTATCTTATGAGAACGATGAAATAAACGAATATTTACAGTGTACCGTTAATCTCTTATTTCAGATAAACATGTTATCATTTGATGCAAACAAGTACTATGAGTCAAAACGCAACAATAACTTTGTGCTGATTAAGGAAAACAAATGTTTGTTTAAGGGCCTGCATTTGTCCTTCCATATCAACTTTGTGTGTGTGTATAAGGCGGAAGATGCTTGTTTGATTGCACTTAAAGTAAAGTTAGTATCTTACCTGGGCGCTCCGTCTATCTAACGGACCCGTCCGTTTAGAGGCTTGGCATGACAAGGCCTTAGACAGAGACTCTTTTAAAATTAGAGGTAGACCGGCCTATAGACGGCTATTATTACCCCCCCCCCCCCCCTCGAGGAAAAAAAGGCAAATGATGGATGACGGAAGGATACCCACGCTGCTGACGGATGACGAGTAACGGTCTCTCAATTTTGAGTAAAATGCCCAGCTCTGGTCAGTATACACATCACAAAAATCAGGCAACCCACCCCCCTTTCTGATTAGTCAGCAAAGGCCAAGTTATCGGAGGTCTCTAAAAGATCTTGAATGATCCTATGGTGCCGGTAGAGTTGAGACTATTTTCTTTAAAGATTAGCCAGTAGTGTGGGTTTTGTTAAGTTATTTTTTTTATTCTATCAGCATTATCTTGGGGTGGCTTACGTGATTTTTTTTGTTGCTAACCGTAATTAAGTTCTTAATTTTTTTAACCACAATGATTATCGTGTTGTGTATTTTTTAGCATAATTGATTTTCATTTGGTGTGTGTTGTATGAAGACTGATTTTTTTCTCATGTGTTACAGGCGTTTTTAAGGGTGACTTTTAATAATAACGCATCAGTTTTATATAGCGCTTTTTTGGGGTCACACAAAGATGCACGATCAGGGAAGCAAATACCAAAAGACAGAAAACTCCACCCATGCGCAAGAAAATAGGGCCATCGGTGATACTTCACAGTGGACACATTCGTGCACTCACACATTCATGCTCTGGTGGTGGTCAACTACGTTATGTAGCCACAGCTGCCCATTGGGCAGGCTGACGGAAGGCAATAGGGCAACATCCATCCAAATGATGCAAAGTCTGCTAAAAACGGTTTCATTCTCATTAATTCTATATAATTGTCATCACTATATTTTCTCATAAAGTCAAATATAAACATATAATTCGTTGATGTCAATGGGGAAAGATGACACTATGAACAAACCCCAAGTATCATCTATCTACTGGGCTATCCGCCCAGTTAGTTTTATGTCTCACTGAAGGTCAGTTGTTCCCATGCAATGATGCAAAGTATGTGGAATGTAACTACCGCCCCATCATCCACTACCCCCACGCAAATATTGCAATTTAATTGGGAGATTGTTTCATATTTGTCTGCAGAAAAATCACAGCATGCACTTAATCGCGCTACTGATTCGCTGGTGCTAATTGAAGGCAAGCATATAAAGAAAATTTGGAAACTGCGTGAGTGTGTGTGCGCGGGTGTGTGCGAGTGTGCATGTGTGCGAATGAGGGGCGAGGGTGGCGTTGCTGACACCTCCTGCACCGCGTGAGATGTTATGCCAATTAAAAGGCACTAAGGATGTGTCTTCCTGTTTTGCTTGTGCTTGTTAATTACTGGTGGAAGCTCTGTACAAGCTGCGTCTGACAACAGTCTTTCTGGAAGAAGGGAGAATAAAAATTCCGAAAATTGCAATTCATGATAGAATCTATGTGGCTACGGATAAAAAAAAAGAAATGGGTTCGTGGAAGATTTAAATGTGCACACCCCGGTGGAAATGAAAGGTGACGCAGCTTATCAGCAGGACGGTGGCACTGTTGGGAACTAGAATAATATCAGACGGCGGTCGGTTGGCTTGGCGTTTGCTGTAGATGACTCATGGCGGGCGGTCAAAGTCATGTTCTTTGCTGTCAGGGTCCTTCCTGCAAAAGCGATTACACGAGGAGAGCAGAACGGCAGCGCGGCACTGTAATTATATTTCAAAACAACTTGTGTACGTTTCACGCCGAGCTTGAACCAAAGGCCTTCGTCGCTATGTTAGCGTAACAGCTTTTGTAGTGTCTCGTATGGCTGTAAAACAAACCTAAGAAAAGCTTTACTCCTACACACACTTAACTGTACATGGGCAACGTTTCAGGTACAGTTTTAGGTATGGAGCAGCACAGCGGAATAATTATTAGCACTTTGGGCTCGCAGTTCTGAGGTTCTGGGTTCAAACTTCGGCTCGAGCCTTTCTGTGTGGAGTTTGTGCGTATTAGGTTCATGGAAGACTCTAAATTGTCTGTAGTTAGTAGCGTGCGTGAGTGTGAATGTTTGCTTTTGTGTGACCTGTGACTGGCTAGCGACCAGTCTAGGGTGTACCTTGCTTTGATGATTCGACAAGATTCGACTAATATAGGGTCGCGGGTCAGATAGAGCTTAATGAGGAGGAGCAGTGTTGAAAATTGATGGATTTGCCCTGTGATGTTGTAGGCGGCACCAATAATTTGTGATGAACTCGTGCCAGCCTAAAAACCGCCATCTTCTGGCGTTAATTTCTTTTTTTATCTTCAAATCTGGAAAAACACACATGGTTGTCTTTTTCAGTTGTTATTGATAGCTAAATTTTCTTTTTTTTTTTTTTTTTTGGGTCGGTTCACGACATGTAGCATGTCCATAGATTTGTCTTCTTCTCAGTAAGAGCAAATGAAAATAAACGAGGCCAAGTATTTTGTGTGCAGAAAAGATTTGTATTGTTGTTGTGTAATGTTATCAAATCAGGTATTGGTATTTCACTTAGGGGTGCGCTCACTTTTGTTGCCAGTGGTTTAGACATTAATGGCTGTATAATATAGACACACTCAAACAGCTGAATCAGTAGTCATTTTCACAATGGATGAATATATGCCTTCAAATATCAATTGCTTCAAGGTTTACAACCCAGCAGCACCGATTCCATTTTTTTCAGTAATGTCCCATGAAAAAAATGCAATAAAATATTTACAAAAATGTGACGGATGCACTCACTTTTGTGCTTCGTCTTTTACCGGTGTTTTTTGTGCCCATTCCAGCTGCTCTGTACAACTTCGCAACAACCTCACCCAACCCGCATCTTCCCTCGCCTTGTTTCCGTCTCTTGACATATGATGAAGTGCACATATTGAGACTCTGGTTCCCATCTTCATTTCCCTTTATCTCCGCCGTTTGAAGTGTCACTGTTATTAATACCCAGGGCCACACAAGAGGGTGGTGCACGGC